>NC_056702.1:18186462-18196462 GCF_018831695.1 Puntigrus tetrazona | reverse complement strand
TCGGTTAAAGAGACGCGTTCGCTGGCGTTCGGCTGAAGATGGGTTCAGAACGGCTGCTGTTGATGATGTTCGCCGTCGCTGCAGCGGCACAGAACGGTACGTGTCTCTCCGGTCGTCCTCTCCGTTCGCTGTGAGCGAGTGCCGGTGAACCGGAGCGGTTTGTGCGCAGATGTGTCGGTGGACTGCGGCCGGGACTCGGTGACGGTCCGCTGGAGTCCGGTCTCTCCTCAGAAGCCGGATCCGTCCAGAGCTCTTCTGGGAGCCTGTCCTCCGAGCTCGAGCTCCGCGGAGTCCGGTCACGAGCTGCTCTTCTCCTCGTCTCTGCTCGACTGCGGCTTTCAGCGGAAGGTGATTCAGAGCTGGGTTATCATCAGGTAGCGAAGATTAACCAGGTTAAATGTGCACTTTAAAATACTCGTTATCAGACTACACTCACTTCAGGTAAGAGCATCAGATCAACTCCTGATGAACGTTACTTTGAATTCTCGTTCAGTGATAGTTAGCAGTTATTGCATGTGTTACTTGGAGCTCTTTAAAACGCATTAAAAGTGCACAAGTTCACCAACTGTTTTTAATACTTTAAATGATACTTTCACCTAATATTTTTATATGAAGTGCCCATAACACGTTTTAAATTTGTTTGTAATGAAGTGTCGTGTTTGCATGTTTATGGTTCTCTGGTAAATGGTCACGTGACGGGCAGGTACGTGCAAGTAGTTCATTTTACATTTACATTTACATTTAGTCATTTTGCAGACGCTTTTATCCAAAGCGACTTACAATTGAGAGTACAACAGCGATTCATTTTTTAGAGAGACAAACAGACAGAGTAAGTGCTTATAACACCCAGTCACAGGGAGTGTTCAAATTAGTACATGCCAGAAGGGAAGGAATAAACAAGGGGGATGAGAAGAGAGACAGAGACAGTGAGAGTATTTTTATTTATTTATTTTTTTTTTATGATGAGGTCAGGTATTGCTGAAAGATGTGAGTTTTCAGCAGTTTCTTAAAGATTGACAGAGAACCATTTTAATTAATTTTTTTTTTTTTTTTTTTTTGATTCATCGTTTTAATTAAACATTATGATTTTGTAATATTAGCTTTTCATTAAAATCATGAACCCCCTGCAGCTCTTTCAGAAACAGTTTGGGAAACTTTGTATATAATGTTGTTAATTACTGTAAATGGGTTATTTTTCTCTGTATTTTCATATCAATATGGTACAAGATTGTCCATGTGTAATGAGCTGGGGCAAATATAATCTTAAAGCAGTCTGACTGTATTACCTAAACTGTGTAGTGTATTGCAGCGGTGCTCAGACGGATGTCTCTGATAGGTCACTCAGGACCGGGTCACTTACAGTAACCTGCTGACCTACGACCGGCGGCCGGCGGGGCCCTTCCTCTCTCGCTCCGTCCAGTGCGTCTATGAGCTGTAGGTGATCAGTCCGTCTGCCTTCATGACCAAGAGGGCAGTCTAAGCTTCACTTGAGACTCTGAGCTTGTTTTTCACAGAGCTGTGAGCGGTGCTGAGGAAGAGGATGAAGGAGTGGTGACCTTCAGCTTGGAGCTCATGAACAGTCCGTGTTAAACTCTCATTCAAGACAGACTTTCAGTAGAAGTATTCATTTAAAACTATAAAACATTGAGTTGAAACCTCTGAATGTAATTTACGGTCTTCACCGCTACTACTTCAGTTTGAAAGTGTTAAATGTTTCACAGTACTTTATTTTAATATCACCATTTCTCGCCATCTTCCCAGTTTATTGCACATCTCCATATCATGATTAAGTTATTTTAAAACATGATTAGCTTTCGGTTTTATTCATGTCCAAAAGGTCAGAATACCAGGAATGAACCCCTTCATGAAAGTAAATGTGGTGCAGATCCAGACTGATGTGGAACACGGTTTGAGTTCATCCTGTGTCTTCTGCTGACGATGTTCAGGTGATTTCAGCGCTCCGGCCGAGTCTCTGCGCTTCCGGCTGGGCTCCGCTCTTCAGGTCAGAGCCGCGGTGGAGTCTCGGAGCCGCAGGCCGCTCTGGATCTACATGCAGAGCTGTATAGCTTCCACAGATGCAGACATTGGCCGCGCCGCTCGAGTACATCCCGTCATCAGCAACGACGGGTAACACTCTTAAACTCCTCACGACCGCCTTAAAGCCTTTTCCTGTTTAAAGACCGTGGGAATGAGGTTGAGCGTGTCTCGTGGTCTGTAGGTGTCTGATGGAGAGTAAATGGGGAAACTCCAGCTTTCTGCCGAGGCGGCATCCTGCTGAAATACGCCTCCATCTCCAAGCCTTCAAGTTTGCTCTTGGACAGAAAGTGAGGAATGCTCTTTGAGCTGATGTTGTGATGTTCCTGCGGTGTTCCTCAGCTGCTGTTTTTGTGGCAGATCTTTCTTCTCTGTGATCTGGAGGCGTGGGATGTCCAGCGCATCGACCGGAGAGAGTGTCACTACATCAAGCAGCAGCGCAGGTCAGAGAGAGAGTGTGTGTGTGTGTGTGTGTGTGTGTGTGTGTGTGTGTGTGTGTGTGTGTGTGTGTGTGTGTATCCAGCAGCAGCACACGAGTGTGAGACTGTGTGTGTGTCACAGGTGGGAGCTGCTGGATGATCGGTCTCAGAGCTACATCTGCTCTTCCTGTGATTCCAGTTTCTTCCAGAGGACCGAAGCAGAGAGAGGTGTGTATTCAGAGGTCAGGAGCGTCTGATCTGTGACCTGATCGTTAACGGCCTGCTTTCTTCTCCTCTAGGCATGTCGGCTCACAAAGTCCTGGGGCCGTTTGTGATGGAGGAGGAATCTCTGGAGACACAGTCAAGCAGCGAGCGTGGTCCGTTCTACAACAGCGTGTTTTTTTTATACCAGATTATTGTAAAAATGAATTAATAGTACATGACCTTTATCTGAAGGTGTAGTGGTTTAGGGTTGTTCTGGTCCGTGACTGAGTGTGTGTTCTGGGTTTATCAGGTCTCAGTGATGTTCCGGTCTGGCTGATGCTGCTGTTGGTTTCGGTGGCGCTGGGGACTGTCATGGGTGCTTTAGCCATCAGTTATTACCTGTGTTTCTGGAGAGGAGGACGCTTGGGCTACAGGCCCAGCAGAGATCTTCTCACCAAATACTGACTCTGAGCTTCACAATAAACCTGCTGAAGTGATTCTAATGTGTTGTTTATAAAGATGGATCCTATGCTAATATCAATGTAGCATATTAGATGACTACTTAAAGTGACAAAACTAGGCCTGTGAAAGTGAAGTGACCAGGTATGATGAACCATACTTTTTTTTTCCTGAAGCTACATTTAGAGCTAGAAAGGGTGGAAGTGACATTTTACCAGCTTTAGAGGAGGATCAAAACTAAGTTACCATAATTTAAACTACACCCTTAGTGATTTTATATTATTATTATTATTATTATTATTATTATTATTATTGAGAACAAGAGATCTCCCGTGAATGATCCAGAATGTCCTTCCTTGATTTAGTGAAGCGGCTGACTCTCTCTCTCATTTCATTTCTCCCTCCTGCTCGTCAAACGAGTGTTAAGTGAATCTTTCATCACTCACGGGGAGTAAAAGGCTTCTCCTTCCATCGTCACATGTATAGTTTCTTTCTCTGTCAGCGACCAGGGCTTCACGTGTGATTAAATGCTGGGAAATAGCTAGGTTTTAGAATTAGAAATGCACGCATCCAAACTTTTCAAAACACCGCTCTATTTAATTGTAAAGAAAATTAGTGTAATACATAATTTTGATTTGAGTTTGGAAATTTTAGAAAAATAATGTTTGACATTAAGGTTTTATGATAGACACTGAGTAAACCCATTCGATTTGAACTGAAATTTACTGTAGATTTAGTCGAGTAAAACTAAAAACAATTCAGATGACTAAAATATGACAAACTATTTTAAAATTTGCTGTCAAACTTAACAGATTAAAAATGATCTTGTGTAATGTGTTTTGGGACATATTTCATTAGAATGTATTGTTTTTATCAGGAGACCAATTAGAGACCTACAGAGACGTTACAGTTTTCCATTAAAACCAGGACAAATTTTGTGGCGGTTGTGTTTGCGCTTACACCTATTTTCATGAAGTTTGGGTTAAAATGAATTAAATTAATTTTGTAAAGCCGTGCACTCAGTAGTGTGCATGCTGCAGACACGTCTCTCTGATGAGGATGAGTTAGGATTATGAAAAGCTCGTTCTGGTCTGCAGTGTGTAGATCTGATCGACGTTCATCGAGACACAACCTTCTCTAGCTGCTGCTCTGGTGAAGAACACGAGAGAGACCCCTGAGTGCCCATTTGAAGATCAGGGTCGCTGAAAAGGGAACCCACTCAAGAGCAGCCCTGGAATCTCAATGACGTGGGACCTTGGTGCTGCTGCACACAAATAATGAAGGGAACGAGGGCCAGGTTCAGAGGCTGTGGACGCGCTGGTCATTGAATAGAGGCTGAAGAGTCACTTTAAGAGCCCGGCGGCCGTCTAATGGCAGTAATGCATGAGAGAAAGTCTGGGCTAATTGTGCTGCATATACAGACGACACGCATTCACCTCTTAAACCCTCTTCAGCAAATAGCCCCTACAAATACATGTGTGTGTGTGTGTGTGTCTTCACAGGCACTTAAAGTCAAATACACACAGACCGGTCTAATAAAACAGCAGGAGAAACATTGATAACATGTTGGTACAATTTACCTTGATGATTAAAGATTTATTAAGGATTTATTTTCTGCATTTATATTTAGAATGTGATGTCAGTGTGACACGGAGCATGTTGATTTAATACAAGCAGTTACTGGAAGCACTGAGACTGAGCGCACACACACACACACACACACACACACACACACACACACACACACACACACACACAGAGTTCTGGAGACTGGGTTCAGTGTGCATAAAATACATAAACTCTTAATGAATGCTGAACATTGATATGAATCTCTAAATGCAGTGCAGTGGTCTTCTGTCCACCGAACACTAGAGGTCGCTCTCTCCTCAACCCTGACCTTCAGACCCCACAGACTGCTGCACACCACCTTGACCTTCAGTTCTGTTTCACCTGCGCTCATTACACACTCTCATTACACCAGTTAATCACACGCTATATAAACCCTGAGGTTTCTAAAAGCAGTGTATTTTCTAGCACATAGATACGATCCGGAGCTCGTGGTTAAGTCTAGTCTAGTCTCGTCTTTTCTGTGTTCTGATCTTTGCCTTGGTTTCTGGGTTTTCTCTTGGACTCTGCACCCCACACAGACTATTGCTGGTTTCCCTGATTTTCGATCTCTTGCCGTTTTGTATTATGGCAGTTTTTGACAACGATTTATAGATAAAGGGATTTTCTTGTCCGCTCCGTAACAGTGAAATGACTGTAAAAATAACACCCTTATAATAAAGTGTAACGTTCATAATGTGTTATGAATTTAAAGGGAATGTTCCCAGTGGATAAGTGATGTTGATAAGACATAAAAATTATGACAAATTATGACATTGTTGTTGAATAAATGTGTGACATGCAAATCAAAATGACATCAAAAACCTGAGGCTGATTTGATGTAAACTGAACATTGATTTCAAATTAAAGCCGTTTCTGAATGGGATTAACCTCCTTTCACTCCTGGAAGAAACTGTCTTTACAATGATGATACAGCATCTTGATCAAGTCTTTATTAATATTTAATGTCAGTTTGATATGAGCTGGGTTATCAAAACATTCCTAAAACATATTTTATTAGCTGGGACATAAAAGAGTGCAGAAATGACTCAAACTGATGATAAACTTGTGTTGAGGAGCTGTGACATTTCCACCGTCAGCTCTGAGCTGTCATTGTGTGTGTGTGTGTGTGTGTGTGTGTGTGTGTGTGTGTGTGTGTGTGTGTGTGTGTGTGAGTGTGTGAGTGTGTGTGTGTGTGTGTGTGTGTGTGTGTGTGTGTGTGTGTGTGTGTGTGTGTGTGTGTGTGTGTGAAAGGCCTGCAGTCACAGATGGCTCAGACTGTGCTGTAGGTCAGCGATGTTCTTGTTGATGTATTTTATTAGGTGATAGGGTCACACACACACACACACACACACACACACACACACACACACTCACTCACTCTGCAGTGTTGTTTCTGTGTGTGTGTGTGTGTGTGTGTGATCTGAGAGCCTCACTGTTGAGTGTTCATGAGTTTCAAACAACTTTTTACGTTTTTTCTACAAACATACAGGTACGGTTAGGGACAGGTTTGCTGGTTTGGGTAGGTTTAAGGGTGGATTAAAGTGGAGGGATGGGGTTAAACACTTTAAGGTGGACTTATTACATATTTACTATTGTAATTATTAATTATGCATAATTATATGCAAGTAACCCTAATCCTAACCCTAACTATACAGTAAGTACATCTAGTTCATTAATATTACTGATTACTTAAATGTATAATTAAAATAAAGTGTAACCAGGATGTAATTACAGACATAATTGCATGTATTTTTGTAAATTAAAAAATAGTGCAGCATAAAAACATATATTCCCAGTGAGTGCATCACATTACTTCAAGTGTTCATGAAAACATAGATGTGTGAATGTGAAACAGTTAAATGTAAAACTTCTTTTGTGTTACAAGCAGGAGTTATATAAGAAGAGACCTTTATAAAAGAACTAAAAGCAACTGTAAGTGAAGTCTAAGTTTTCCTTGTTTGTCGTATCATTTGGTTTAGATAAGAACTAATTGTTGTCTTGCTCCCTTCACGTTATTTAAAATTAAAGTGTAACCAGTATAATTATGAAAACTATAAATAATCATACAAATATTTAATTAGAGTCACTTTTGGTCCCTCTTTATCAGGATGACAAACATTACATTTTATCCTCGCAGACTGTAGTCAGCCTCGTGTTTTTAAAAGTTTTTTCTTGGTCAGTTACAAAAAGATTTATTTTTAGAATCCATGCTATTACCAAATACTTCATCTAATACTTCATATCTGTGTTGAAAAGTGAGCGGAGTCCTGCCTTTATTAAGTTTAAGTAAAAGAGTAAAACGAATTTCCACACACTTAAGACTAAAATGTTATTCAGGTCTGTGTTGAAGAGTGTTTATTATTATATCTGCAACGGAATCAAAGTCATTTAAAGCCTGAAAGATTGTGAAAACCAGAAAACACAAAAAAAAGACCAAAAGGAAGATGAATGCAGGTTTAATCCAAAGTAAACAGAAAGAGAGCAGCTCAACCACTTCAAAGAGTTCTCTGGTGCTCTTCAGCAGGTCTGGACGGATTCAGGAAATCAAATCAGTTTCTATTGTGGAAATATCGGCGCTGTTTCTATTCCAAGCTCTTCTGGTTTCCGGCAGCAGAGGACGCTGATGTTCTTCAGATCCATCAGATCAGCTCTCTCTGGTCCTTCAGGAAGGGGTTCTCTCTGTGTTTTACACGGAGCAGTCTGATAATATACTAAGAACGATTAGAATTCATGCCTCAGTTTCTGTGTTATTGATTTAAATTCTAATGAAAGCCCGAGAGGAAGCCTGTGTACTTTCATCAGCCAAGGATTACAGATTATTAGTTCATTGGATTTTAATTCCACTCGTGTACATGAATAGAATTATATGAATTCTGTAAGACGCTGCCAACAAGTAAAACCCCATTCATTTCATTATTTTTACTTTATAAAATTGTTAAACATGTTCATTATTATATGTTGTTTTTATATCAAACTAATATATTTCTCCATCTGTCTCTTTGTTTCATGAAGACATTAAGGTATGTTTAAGTTGTTTTCCTCGTAAATGGTGTGTATTTCTTACAGTGTGGCTGATTTCACTGTCCTCTGATCAAATACAGTATAAAACCCACAGAGAAAGAAAAGAAGAGAAAACACAGACTGTTTACTGCAGATATTTTACTGTTTGCAGGGAAGGGAGATGGACTCGATCTTCTAAACACACACACACACACACACACACACACACACACACACACACACACACACACACACACCTCTTTCTCTCTCTCTCTCTTTTTTAACCCACATTAAACTATCAACACATCAAAATAAATTAATATTTATGACAATAAGAAGGTTAAATTGAAAACAGCTCGTTTTCAGACAGATTGCTTTGAAGAAGTGAAAGCGTTTCTGACATGATTCACCTTCTCATGAAGGAACTAGAACCTTCAGTTCAGCATCAACGTGTCTGTTTACATCTGATCACACACACACACACACACACACACACACACACACACACACACACACACACACACACACACACACACACACACAATAGTATCTAAACAGGGACTATGAACTTGTGTTAATAATGACTATTGTGTATGATTGTATACTACTGTATTGAGTAATGACTATTAATCTATACTCTATTAATACTATAACGAATCCTAATCTATAGACTCACCAGAAATCTTTCTGCCTTTTTTTCCATGTTTTCTTTTTTCTAACTCGGAACACTACAGGGACATTCTATTAATTTTATATTCGCATGGATTTTCTATCTTTTATAATTATAAACTCAATTCATCCACTGCAGGGCGCTAAATGCCAGGGTTTTAAATATTATTACGATTATAATCATTTAGTAGAAAAAATATTTTTTTTATTCAAACATTCAGAGATCTCTTTTATAATCTCACTGTCATATTTCATTTGACAGAAATTAAAGTGTAGCTACAGTTAAAGTGTAAATGATGTAAACTAAAGCCGTCAGACCTTTTTTCGATATCTTTGTTAATTCAGTTACTGAAACCATAATTTTTATTAAAATGTAATTCGATTAATAAGTGACTGTGATAATGTAATATTCCGAGTTCACTGATCAGATGATTGAATCTATCGTGTGTTTTATCGAGAAGGAAAACCCTCTCAGACTAAAACAGAAAACTGAGGAAAACAGGCGAAATATGATTAAAGATAAATTCAGGTGAAGCGCCGAAGTCGGAGGAGCATTATATCGACAATAGAGAATAGAAATAGACGACAAACTCTACAATATCAAGAATGAGCGAATGAACATCAAATCATTGAGAAAAAACACGCGTTCACCAAAAGGGACTCTTTACATGATGAAATATAAAGAGTACAGAAACCAAACCCAAATCGTTTTAAACTTTAGAATAAAAAATAGCATCGTTCTGTCATTCAACTCGATTCTGATAAATCCGTTCCTAAAGTACAGTTTAGTTAAACGTGAACACACACACACACACACACACACACACACACACACACACACACACACACACACACACACACACACTCACACACACTCACACACACACACAGTCTGTATTCTATTAATTCATAAAAACCTATCTGACATAAACATCACTTTATTTGTTTCAATATTAATTGTTTACTTTGAATTCTAATTAATTAGCGAGTGACGTCTTCACTGTAATCATATCCCAGCATGCCTTTGGCTTGTCATGTCAGTGGACTTAAGAACTTATACTTATTAGTTCACTAACAAGCAAATGGTAAATAATAGCATTTGTGAAATTTAATAAATGAAAGCTGTCCGTCGTCCGGTCAAAAGAATGGAAAGAGCAGGAAAGAGCAGGAAAGGACGAGAGAAATCACTTGCGTATGACCCACATCATCACACACTTCACTCCATCTTCCCTTCACAGACTCAAACTATCTTTTATGTGCCATAATCTATATGATTCCCTGAAAACGCCGGCCTGTCGTCTCTCTCTCTCAGAGATCAAAGGCCATGTGAAGTTATTGGGAAATTTATAAGAAACACACAGGCAGCGCTAAAGGCCCGAGAGCGGCTTTTATTCATCAGAAGAATGAAGCTGACGGAGAGAGGAGCCGCTCTGAGGAGGAAGATTGAAATCAATTAGTGGAGAATAGAGCAGTGAAAGCATCCATCACAGATGCTCCATTCAGCTAGCAGACAGACACGACAGCATGAATACACACTCCAAACACACACACACACACACACACACACACACAATGACATATACGTGGACCATCAGTGTGTGTCTGAG
>NC_056702.1:18153962-18183962 GCF_018831695.1 Puntigrus tetrazona | reverse complement strand
TGTGTGTGTGTGTGTGTGTGTGTGTGTGTAAGCAGCAGCATGTCTATACTCGCTCTGCAGTGCTGAGTCTAGAAGATCTAGTCCAACAAGATCATTAACATGCTAAAACTAGACCAAATATACAGTATATATATAGTATGTGTAAAGTGGTGTATTAAGTCCTAATAGCAAATTTATTAGTACATCAACTACACTGCTGTCACATGACCTCATTTTTTTGGATATTAATTTCAGCATTCTTCATTTAAAATGATAACTGGTAACAGGAAACACTTTATTTCAATAGTCCACTTTAGACATTCTACTAACAGTAAATAACTTTGCAACTCCATGTTAACTAGCAGTCATTAGAGTATTAGTAGAATGCAGCATACTAACCCCAAACCAACAGACAACACACTGACCTGCAAGTAGATGTCAACTTATTCTACTAACTAAGCCTAACTAACCCTAACTAACCCTAACTAACCCAGCAGAAACTCACCATATCTATAAAACACTTTGTTTGTGAATGTTTGCTCTTGATATGTGTTTGTGATATTTTGAATGCTTCGTTTCACAAAATGTGATGCTTTTTGTGTTTTGCGTGTGTGATTGTTCGACTTTTGTGTGTTTAGTGTGAGAGCGAGTTAATTTTCAGGTGACCTGACCCTTAAATGACGGTATGATGCATTTATTAGAGCGGTTATTAGCTGTTATTAACCAGCAGCGGGAGCCGATGACAACAATAACCGCAGCGACTCCACACCAATCCAGGGAGAGCGGATGAAGATGAGGACGAGACGGACAGAGGGACAAAGTGGCTTTCTGATGGCGGCTCTCGGTGAACTAATGAGGGCCGCAGCCTCCGCAGGCAGGATAAACATTATTTCTAGCATATTGTGGCTGCCAGTCGCTTATTTATGGCCTGGCTTTTGTGCTCGGGGAGCTAATAATGCTTCAAAAAAAAACAGTGGAGTGGAAGCCGTCTCCCTCACCGCGCCACAGCCACTCCAGAGCCACATCAAACGCTCGGCTCCGGGCCCCGCTCCTGATAATTGCACACCTATTGTTCCCAACGTCCAACCCAAGCAGCGGACGAAAGAGAAAATGGAGGCAGAGAGAGAGGAAAACAGGCCTCCATAATGAGTGCACTACAGCTGAGTAAATATACTCTAAAACAATATGAACTGTTTTGGAAGCTCCCCGCAGCTCCAGCACTCAGAAGACCAACTCCATCCTGAAGAACAGGAGAAACAGGTGCAAGGTTTCTCTACACCCGATGTCTAGATTAGCTGAAGAAACAAGCGATGTGCTAAACTCACCGTCACCTCAAACTATCCCCAAGAGTCTGTGATACAGAACCGTTCTGTGACCGCTCCGTTTACTCAAGACGTTTCAAGACGGCCAACAGTGTTGGGTAAGTAACCGGAGTTACGAATTCAGATGACCTTTCTCAAGTCATTAGTAAAGTAATGTATTGCTTTTTAATTTAGAAGGAAATATAGTTACTTTTTCAAATAAGTATCTCCAGTCCCTCTGTTTCTCATGTATTGTCTGACAGCTCTGGGGTTGCCATGTTGAGAGAAATCAGGTGTCGTGTGAATATGATCTTACTGTAGTTCTAGACTAAATATCAACATGTATTTACCCAAAAACACATTCAGTGTTCCTCAAATCAATAAAAACTGTCAAATACAAACTCTATTAAAAAAATATACAAACCTGCAATGATTAAGAAAATATAATTTATGTATTTAATCTTATTTTTAAATTAGCCAGCGTCTTTGCTACTGACCTTCAATGATCAATCTATCAATCAATCTATCAATCAATCAATCATTCAGTCAATCAATCAATCAATCAATCAATCAATCAATCAATCTATCTATCTATCAATCATTTTTATTTATAAAGCGCTTTTAACAACACAGGTTGTATCAAAGCACTGTACAGTAGAAAGTAGAATCCATACAAATAAACAAAAAATACATATTCAATATAGGTGGACTTAACCACTACATACTTACATAAAAAAATAAATACAATGTACAAAGTACAAAGTACAGTTGGGTTCATATTTTATTGAAAAAACGCTGCTATTGAGGAGGGATACAGGTAAAGTTATGGACAGGTTTGGAGGTATTACAAGGTTTAAGAGTAAGGAAATTCTGCAAGTAAATCTGTCTGTGAATTAATCATCCAAGTGGGAAAATGTACTGCTGATGCCAGATCTCAAAACATCACATTATATTTGATTCAAAAATAATCCAGAAAAAATTGAAAGATAAAAATCATAGACTATGTTTGTCATAGACTATGTGTTAACTAATAAAACTAAACCTTTCTGGGGATTTTTACTGTTCCGTTTGACAAACCTTGTGTGTGACAATCAGTCAAAATGCAACATGAAATGATCAGCGTGACGTGGTGCTAAAGCTCAAATACTGTACCTTGAAAGACTGGACCTCCAAAGCGGGATTCATCTCACTCTGATGCATGCTGATGATGTTTGGTGGTTCTATACTAACTAGTCTAACTAGTAGCCTACAATTCATCATCATACAGTCTACATCCAGATCCATGTCACACAGTGTGATTTTTAATATCTAAATAAATTATTAGAACAAATTCCTAATCTCTATCTTATTTTCTTTCCATGTGCTCATAACACTCGGTGACTCTTACCACTCAAAGGTTTGGTTTGCATGTAAATTGCGTGTAATTTACATGCAAATGTGGTCTTCCTCCTCGTGTAAATAAGACAAAGCGTTACAGGGGCAGCTTACTTTGATAATCAGCATGGAAATCTGTCCCAACAGCTGCTTTGTATTCACAGCAAGGTGTAAATGGGAACGGGCCGATGGAATGCAGCGAGGCCACACACACACACACACACACACTCAGAGGTCAGCGCAGTCTTTATGAGCTATTATTTTTATGGCAATGAAAGTAAAATCAGGTTGAAGTGGGCCACTCTAACCTTGATGTGACTGACTCTGACCTGAATGGGAGCATGAGAAAAACATCTCGGGGCTGTAATTAGTGGCCACACTGAGTCCGGCGTGCTTCAGTGCAGGTGAGACGCCGAGCTCTGCTCCAGACCAGGTAAGTGACAGCAGCATGAGGGAACGTGAGGCCCGGATCTGCTGCAGGATACACGGACGTCTGCGGACAGCACAGCAAACCGAACTGACAAAGAAAAGGCTTTTTCTCATGAAACAGCTGTGCGGTGACCAACAGCATCCTCTCGACCTCTTGCAGACGGCGAGGTGGCTGTAATTGAGTTGTAAATGCGATGTGGCTCTTTTTGCCCCGTGTCAATGTCCAGCGCCGACCGCCTTCAGCCCAGAGCCACAGCACCGCTCCGTGCTCCCCCAAAGCCGACAGATCGTCTTGGACAGAGTGAATATGCAGCAGGATCTCACTGGCTCTCTGCACACAGGCTGCCAGATTCGCTCAGCGTCAGCCTCCAAACTAGCAATTAACTCCTGAGGCCGGCGGCGGACTGACCCGCCCCCACAGCACCGATACGAGGATCAAACGCCTCCAACCCAGACCTGATGAAGACTGCAGATGTGAGGGAACGAGGAAGATCTGCAGCCATGTTTAAACAAACACAGGACAGCACGGGAATCAGCTCCTGCTCACCCGTGATATTCACTTACATACACAAGAAAGCTTCTCAGAACTTTGGTTGATATTGACTATAATAATATATACATGTGTGTCTATAATAAGCACAATCATTAGCACAAAGTCATTAATTGTACATTGTTCATGGAGCATTTTGTCTAAAAAGATTTAGTTGGATGTTTGCCTAACATTTTCAAATAAAATGTAACTATGTTTCAGAATGTTCAGGGGTTCAAAAGTAGCATTTCCTTATTGTCTGCAAAATGATCAAATGGAATGTCCCCTAAATTAATCTTTTTAAGTTGCCATAATTAAGTTTTAAAACTGCAAAAAACGGAACCCTTCAGACAACAATCAGAAACGGAAATATTGCAAAAACATTCTTAGAACTTATTTTGGTTAGTTGAGATGTATCTGATGCACAAAGTAAATACAGTATATTTAGATCTAAATACAGAGAATCATCGACACTTTGTTTATATACCGTCCAGCCCTAAACATGCATAGACTTACAGTAACAGCATGACTCGCTGTAAAGCTCACTTAAACTACTGAAACAAACCTACTGTGAAAAAGTTAAACTAATAAAATTGACATGCATATTCTTCGGTGTCATCAAATGTTTGTGTCAAATGTCTTCAAGGCACATTATTTGAACCTGTCTTGAACGGCACTGATGTTTAGAAGCTGGAAGAACCAGCGAGGTCAGACCGAGTTGATGTCAGATCAGATGTGTGTTTGATTTGTCATGTGTCTGGATTTTCATGTATGTTTTAGCAAACGATTGTGATTATATCATTGGGGAAGTATCAAGTCAGTACAGTTCTTACACTCATTTTACAAAATGCTGGGTTCAGCGCTGAGCCAAATATGGATAAACCCAGCTGTTGGGTCAAATGTTTGAGTAGTAACCCATCCAGCGGGTCAAAAGAACCCAACAGTTGGGTTTATCCATATGTTACCCAGCGCTGGGCTGTGTTTTGTGGAGTGTATGAGCCGAGGACTGCTCCTGGAGGAGGTCAGCGGCCGACGGCAGTAATTATTCTCCATCACGAGTGCTTCGGGAGAGATGACAGCTCACATCTCCGCGGGCTTCACGCCGCTCCAGTCCCTTTCACCTTCACCGGCACTAATTACTGCACGAGAACCCTACACACACTCACTGTGTCTGCATGTGGTTGTGTGCGCTCCAGAAACGGGCTGTTTTGTGTAAGTCTGCTAAACGAACGCACCGCATCGGGCTCTCGTGACATCACTCATTAAGGAGCTTTATATTGCCGTGTTTATGTTCTGTCGTTGCCGAACAAAAGCTTAAATGAGGGCGAGCTGGAGAACTTGAAAGGGCGACCCTAAACAGATCATGATGTTTGTCCTGCTATTACGCTACTTTGCTCGTTAGACCGATAAATTTGAAGCATAGCAGTCTGGTTTAGCCTTATTATTAAATGTGCAGAGAAGCTCGGGTTCAGGGACAAGATAAAAAAAGGATATACGTTCTCCTTAAAATGCCACGAGGCAGCAGGCGAAAGAATCTGGCTAAACCCAAGATCTTTAGCACTTTTAACTTCAATCTGTAAACAAGCTCGGGGAGTGATGTCATCCAACATAACAAAGGGTGTTTCATTAGCTCTCACGTGCCAGACGTTCATGGCTTTGCTGTAAACCGCTGCTCTTTATTGAGAAGAAATTGCATTAAATGCTTCAAAGTTTGAAACAAAAAGGCCAAAAGTTTAACAGCAAGAATCAACAAAGGTTATTCTCCCCATTCAGCAAAAGTCTCACTCTTCTCAAAGGATTAATGGTGGCTGACAGACGGATGGAAAATATAATCAGTTATATCACAGAAAATCACATGATCATAAATTGCAAACAGCTGAAGCTCTGTTTTGAAACGTCCATGTGCTCTGACAATCATAAAACCAACAAAACGTTAATTTTATTCCTTCAGGAGGAAACCAGAAAGATTTGAAGCAATATTTAGGTATGGGATTAATAAACACATATCAGTGTAATCAGTGTAAATGTATACAACTCAGATTGATGTTTAAAATGATATCCAATGGATACACTTTTTGAATAATCTGTTGAAGACATTATCTTAACTCAGTGTCACCCGCAGGCAGTGTGGGAAAAAGTTACTATTAAAAGTGATGCATTATAATATTGTGTCGTGTCATAAAAAAGTAACTAATTGCATTACTTAGTTACACTTTATGGAAAGTAATTCATTACATTCCTTTTGCATTACTTTTCATCACGTTGGCTGGGCTTGCTTATTTTTTTTTTTTAATAACATTAGTATTGTTGTACTTTTGGCAACTGCAGAGGCCCTTTCACACTAAAATCTGGATGAAGTTAGTGCCTCTGTCTCATCTTCTGTCCACACAGAGACAAAAGAGATGTCAGTGAATACGTGGAAAAACAGAAAAACCCGCATTGCTTATTTGAAGCATTGAAAGCTATTTTTAATTGAATACATTTCCAATTTCTTGATGAAAAGTAATTGATTAACGTTTGAATCCCAACACTGACTGCAGCTAACTCTCATTTAACTATTAGTAGATTATCGGTTTATCTTCCATTTTCCACTTGTCTGTTCTATTTTTAACTGTTCTGAGGTCAAGGATGCTCCACACAATGTTGGACAAGTCGAGGTTTATATCCGAGCACATTCTTGGTCTCCTCACGGTCCTGTAAGCGGTGCTAATAGCGCCATTCAGATGCTGATGATGAGGGAGATGATGTCAGCGTCTGGCTCCTAATCGGCGAGCAGAGGTGAAAGGTCATCTTCTCACGCCGGGCCGTCACCTCGTCCAGTCGAGGGAGAGCGGAGCGCACGGGGCGAGAAATAACAACAAACCTCAGCGGCTAAAAAAGGAAAGGAGGAAGTGACTTACAATAGACGGGACCTTTGATCCATTGCTAAAGGAAGACTTCTCTTTGGGGCGTAAAGTATTAATGTGAAAGTGACTCTGCCCACCGCACATTTGTTACACCAAATAATGGACCCTAAAATTAGTACACAATAGAAGGCAGACGGGCGACACTCGCACCCTGCCTTGTGCAGGAAGGGGAGAGGGACTGATTGTATGAAAATGAGTGATTTGCCGCGTACAGACGTGTCAGAATAGACGAGGGCTAACGGCGGGAGAAGGTCACGCTCCCTGCAGCTCTATTGTGAGGAGAAGGCCTTGAGCTGCTTCTGAGCTCCTCAGGTGTGTTCTGCTCAGCTCACGAGTTACGAATGCTGCCGTGTGTGTGTGTGTGTGTTTGTGTGTGTGTTCACGCTTTTTGTGACAAATCAGGACATTTTGTATAATGACTCAGGGAGTGTTTAATGTCATCATTGTACATTACTATCACTCTATTCTACAAAGTATTTGGCACTGTTCAGCACTTTGAATTGTTAAAAGTGCTATAGAAATAAAACTGATTGAGTATAAAAACCATTATGCCAATGCAGAGTCCCCACGTTTCACAAAAACAACATGTGCGAGTGTGTGTGTGGGTTGCAATTGTGGTTTATGGAGACACAGATGTGTTTAATGACAGAGGTATTACAGTCTGAAGGTGGTTTATGAGGACACTGACAATGTCCCCATGTTTCAAAAGGCTTAAAAACTAAATGGTGCATTTTTTTTATCTGCAGTCTCCTGTAAGAGGTAGGGTTAGGTGTAGGGTTGATGTAGGGCAATAGCACATACAGTTTGTACAGTATAAAAATGATGCATATGGAGAGTCCTTATAAACCCCAAATGTGTGTGTGTGTGTGTGTGTGTGTGTGTGTGTGTGTGATATTTGTTTGTACTCTTCAACACTTCTCATATATTTAAATTGCATGATTCAGCAGACACCTTTATCCAAAGCCGCTCACAAGTGAGGACAATAGAGGCCATCAAAATCAATGATGTACAAGTGCTATAAGTGTCAGTGGTCGCCATGTTATGTGGCACATCAACTTCCTGGAAATGCTGGTCATGTTTCGAGCACTGAAACACTTTCTCCCAGACCTGAGAGGCCATCATGTGTTGGTGCGCACCGACAACACATCTCTTATATCAACCACCAGGAGGTTCTTCTCTTATGGCCATTTTACAAACTGGCACACTATATCCTCCCGTGGTCCTAGGACAAGTTCTTCTCACTGAGTGCACTGTATATTCCTGGGTATGTGAATGTGGGAGCAGACGTACTGTTAACATATGGGCCCGGGCCGGGGAATGGAACAGATTTGGAGAACATTTTGTATTTTAGGTGGACCTCTTTGTGACTCAAGAGAATGAGTAATGTCCCTCTGGTTCTCTCTAGCTCCTCCCCTAGTTCCCCCCGCTCCCTTGGGACTGGATGCTATGGTACAGACAGGGAAAAGGCTTCATCTGTACGCCTTTTCACTGATTGTTCTTCTCCAGGGAGTTCTGATGAGAGTGTTCTGAGATAGTGTTAGTAGTCCAGTTCTCCAAGATGGCTCTTCATGGGAGATTCCAGTCAGCAGGGATCTCCCAAGCAGGGGGCACCATTCTGCTGTTATGGAAACTCAGGGGTCACAGCTCAAAGCTTCTGATCTCTCAGCTGAGGTGGTAGAGACCATTCTCCAATCCACATGCACTCCACACTGAAGGTGCATGTGGCAACATTATCTGCTTACCACTAACAATCATCCCCTTAACACCCCCTGGTGATACACTTTCTCCATGAATTTGTGCTAGACTCTCTGTGTAAATCATGCCCATAGAGGACCTTTTGGATCGCTATCTCACCCTCACCCTTTTGCTAGCGATCATTTCTCTAAAGCCTTATTAGTGGCCCCTTCCTATCTCGAATTTGTGCCTGGACTGGCGAAAATGTTTCTGTTCCCTCGAGTGGGTTACACTCCTAAGGAGTTACATCGTACTGCAGGCCTTCCTTCCTCCTCCCTTTCAAACACTGGACACAAAGGTCCACAGAGCTGCCCCGTGGAGAAGGTCGGACCAACTGCTTGTGTGCATTGGTCTGCCCAGAAGAGGTCAATCACGGTCTGTTACGAATCCTCTGGTCTCCCCTCACCAATGGGTGTCAAGGCACACTCCACTAGCGGTATGGAGGCCTCCAAGGCTTTCTCTGGTGTCCCTGTATCAGACATCTGCAACGCTGTGGGTTGGTCCACCCCTTCCACCTTTATCCGCTTTGACATCTGTACTACCCCTGATTCATCAGTCCTCTTGTCCTAGTCGTTTATGTTGAGATATAGACACTGGGCAGGGACTTGAAAGTCTGGCGGCACAGACATATTATTCCCAAAGCATTGTATGATGTGACTCAAGTTCCCGAGAAGGAACGTCTTCAGTTTACCTATGTTAACATGAATGAGATGCTACATCTCAATGCGTCTCTATTCAGTTAGACATTTAGTATAAGAATAAATATAAGCATAATAAATAAGCCTGAAATAATTTAACATGTCAAATAAGACAAGTATCATTTATGTGTTTAATCCCATTTTATTAACTATGTCAATATGTCAACCATTTCAATCATGCTAAAAAGCAAAAAAAATATTTTAGATGAACTAACATTTGTGCTTGATTGTTTTTTGGTTTTTTTCGCTGAACAGTACTGAACCTTCTTCTCCAGCGTTCTACTATAATATACAGAATTCAATATATTTTTGATGTAAAAGGGCTTTTACATTTGCTAAAAAATTATCAAGAATCATCAAAACTATCAAGCAAGATCTGTGCAGATTTAAAAAGTAACGGAAAAAAGAAACATAACAGATTACGTTCCAAGTAACGTCAACAGTAACCAGTCTGTAAAAAATGTCTGTGCACAGAATCCAGTAGATGGTAAGGACGAGTGTCTGTGAACACTGAAGAGCAGAGACACTGAGAGACCGCTGTGTTAAGATCAGTTGTGCTCTTTAAGTCCAGAGCACCGATTACTTCTCTTCTCCGCACACTGTTCCTTTAAAGCCGTTTGACAATTACACCGTTCTGATGGAAAGAGGAATTGGTGTGCAGAGGTTTTACAAGGCCAAGCTTTAAAAAAGTGCTCTGTTGCACATTACCGTTTTCTTTTGTGGATTGCAGGGAATCTTTCCCAGGTGCCGAGGTCTCCAGCGCTGGGTTTGGGAACAGTAGGAGCCTGGCTTGCATGCGTTCGTTTTTTTCCCATCATTCCTGAGCTCAGGGAACCCAGAGCGAGCGTGTCGCCCAAACCCTGCAGTAAAACACATTACCCGCTCGTCCCTCTCTGCACCAATAGCAGGGATTACAAGATCTAATTTCCACAGAGTCTGAAGGCGCCTTTACGTAAAAAAGGGCCCGGCTCGTGAGTAGCTTGTTTATGTTGGTCGTCTGAAAGCTGTTAAACGTTTCAGCTGCGGTAAACTGAAGCCAAAGGCTCCGGCTGCAAATACACTAACATCAGATCAGACGACTGAGCCGAGAAACAACAGGGCGGCTGAGAAAACTAGCGTCATGAGATATTAATACAGTTATTAGAGTCTCCTGTAAGCTACAGCAGCTCAGGCATTACTGGGGCTTTACAAAGATATTTCCACCTGATCTAACCCACAGAAAGTGTATAAATTAATGTATTTAGTTACGTTTAGTTACATTTTTGGCTTAACTTCTGTATTTTTGGTAACCATGTTTTTCAGTGCAATCTATATTAATTGGGTTATTAGCTAAAGCTAAAACCCCTAACATTTTCCCTCATTTATAAGCTGAAGTAAATGTTAAATTGATAGAATGACTAATTTAGATAATTTTGTGACTATAATTATATGCACTTAAGAAATGAGTTTGTTCCAGGGGTTTTTTGCAGAAAGCAGTGTTCTGAAACATGGAAAAGTGAACGTAAAGCTTTCATTACGCCATTTAAGAAATTAAGAGTGGCTAATAACATCACAATTTTTAAGGAATATCATATATCTTCCCAGGTTTAATTTTAAACAGTAAACCTCTGGGGCCTTTTTTTATAAAATGTTGCGCAGAAACCATCCTAAATTTGATCTTACAGTCATTTCTCTGATATGCGTGCGTGAAATTTATAGAATGAACATACGAACAGAAATTGACCGTAAAATCTAATATTATTAACAATAATAATAATTATAATAATTAATATTATTAACACATAAAATATCCTTAATCATCATATTTTAAAGCAGTGAGCTGCAAGAACAGCTTACATTTCCAAAAACCTATAATACTCTGACAATAAAAAGTGCTCAGATCCTGACTTTTCCACGTCAAAGATGTTTTTGTAAATATAAGTGTGTCGTGGATCTGAGCGTATGAACACTTTGATTAAACTGAGCGTACACACATTTTATAAATGAGGGGCCCTTGGTGTGCAGCAATATATTTGCCAATATGTAATTAATAATATAAATAATATCAATAATAATAATAATAATAATAATAAAAGGAAATGTTTCATGTGGTTAAATTTTAAAATTATATTTTATTTATTTCTATTCTATTTTAAAGATGTATGCCTTCATTTGATTACCAACATTTTTTATGATAAAACAATAAAAAACTATTTTTATTTCTGAAAAATAATAAGACATTTCACAAAGCACTTTTATAGTAAGAAAGTTAGGAAATTATTAAATAAAATAAAGTTTGGGGGAAAAAGTCCAGTTCATTATGGACCCTAACAAAATCTGATTTATTATTGAACTTTTAATAAATCATTACATGTAACTCATTTAGCTAATTTTGTGACTTTAATTACATGCACTTAGGAGTTTGTTCCAGGGGTTTTTGCAGAAAGCAGTGTTCTGAAACACGGAAAAGTGAACATTATGCTTTCATTACACCATTTAAGAAATTAAGAAAAAGAAGTTAAGCGCAGTTGGGTTTCTGCTGGAGAACAACAAAACTCCTGATTAGCTGTAACCTCAGCTCTTCTCTAACTAGTCCTCTGAGTTTGTCCTGAGTTCCTGGTAATAACAAGTTGCCGACGTTTAGAAGTAAAACAAACAAAACTTTCAAAGGCATATTGAGCATTACAGGTAAATTCTCCAGAGGCCTGACAGACAGCTCTGATGACAAACGCCCGGCGTCTGAACCGCTCGCAGCTGGTTCTGGGTATTTAATAAACATGTAAACAATCCCGTTCACCTCATTAGGTGATTGCAAAGAGCCACGCTGTCCATAAATCAAGAGTCAGGTTATCACGGCCTCTGATCTCAACTGTACCGGGCGCCCAGCTGTCTGCGCTGAGCAAACTGTGAACAGCGGGCTGTAAAGAATTAAATTCCTCCCGACTAGTTCAGCTTTCCTCCTCTGAGCTGCCGGGGCGTACAGTAATGTACAGTACAGTATCTGGACGTGAACGTAAAGCCCAGCAGTCGTCCATACGCTTACATCAAAGTGAAATCGAGTCACGTGTGAATATCAGTCTGAGAACTGACTCGACAGATCTTTTCATTGATCATTGATGCTGATCATCGTCAGGATTCTTTACGGTCTCAGGCTTGTTCTACTCTATTGGTGTAGAGCACGACAGTCACGTTCTAGAGGTAAAAACTCGTTTTGACGCTATCTGATAAACCTTTAAAGACAGACGTGTTGTGAGCAGAGAGCTTGTTCACTTATTTTGTATGCTTTTCTTTTAAAAACTTTGATGAACAACTACATTACCCATAATGCTGTACAGAAACGTCAACCAATCAGAGAGTTGCAGTGAACACAAGGGAGCTCTCCTCCCTACTCTCTCAAAATATATATATATATATATATATATATACGTACCTGCAGTAAAGGTATATATATTGTTTCAAATGCAAAAGATTTCCTAAATATAAAAAGTCTAAATGTAATTTCTAATTTTGTCATTCGCAATGCTTCATGTGACTCTCCTCGTAGCTTGTTGGTTTGGTTCATAGTGATTCAACAAAGCCTTTAAGAGAAAGGAAAGAAAGAAAAAAACCCCCAAAAATGATGAAGTTAGCTGAAATGACTAAAACACATGCAGACTGGAGATGAGTTGGAGGCTGTTCCAGTTCTGCTGTCAGTGAGATCCTGCATTATGTCATTGTCTCCATATTATTTGTCAGTTCTGTGATTAGAGACACGACCCTGACAAGCACAGAGAATTGAACGTTCAGAGCGTTCTCATCAAGATCCTTCACATTTCAGGAGAACAGCATCTCAGCGCGAGTCTCTGACGCCGAACGCGGCCCGATGCGAAGCACATGTCGAGTTCAGTGACGGGGATTTACTAGAGATTAAAGTTCAAGCTTGATTTTAGTGAATCTAAGCGCTATTGACAGGAGCAGAAGATCACGTGGAGTCATCGGCCGTAATCAGAAGAAGCCTTTAATCACGCAGGCTTCAGCTCAGCCGGCCGTATCGAATTTCCTCAGAACCCAATCACAGCATCACCTCGACGCGGCTCCAGGACCCTAGATTATCTGAAGGGGGTCCTGCTGTATTGTGTCTAATTTAGGAGGCCCGGCCGAACGAGGAAGCGAGGAATATCCTGAATACATCTTTAACCTATTCAGGCAGAATGATGTCATGATTAGAAGAGGAAACCGGCCGAAAGCAAACACCCCCCACGCTCCCAAAACAGAGAAAGAGGAGCGAGACGAGAGAGATCAAAGCTGAGCAGCGCTCCGGAGAGAGCCCAAACACACCAAACACTCGCTGACCAGCGCTGGACGTGATGAGGTGATGCTGGACACAGAGCAGGAGCGTCACACACACCTTCCTCACAAACTCAGGCCTTTCCTGCATCATTTTCCTCATAGTTTCCTGCAGAATCCTCCTCGTTGTAAAACGTGAGCACAAAGCCAGGGTCAGGTTTTACGAACTGAGAATTATACATCATCTGCATCTATAATGTTTCCATTGATGTTCTCTTGTTGGGACGCCATTCGAGATGAAAAATCTGGAATCTGAGGGTGCAAAAAAATCTAAATACTGAGAAAATCTCTTTTAAGGGAGTTGTCCAAATTCTTAGCAATGCATATTACTAATCAAAAATGAAATTTTGATATATTTACGGTAGGAAATTCACAAACTATCCTAATCATTTTTGGTATAAAAGAAAAACGCCTGATTTTGTACACAGTATTGTTGCTGCTGATAACTGCTTCTGTGCTCCAGAGACAGAGATGAAAAACACACACAAAAGAAGGAACATGGCTTTATGCTCCCTTCTAAGTGATAATAAACAGCAGTTTAGGGCCATAAAGAGCATTAAGTAGTTTGTCGTATTTTACTATATATTGTTGTTAGATTCTTTGTATTGAGAGTGCTTGTTATTTCATATGCAGTTTGCATATTTTCGATATTTGTTTGGCACACATGACTTTTCATGACTCAGTTTGTGTATACAGAAGTGACAGGAAATAACTAATGAACTGTAAGAAGTGTAATGATGGTTTATTCCTTCCTGTTCCTCACCATTTCTGGTGATCTGATGAGTAAAAGACGTTTAACTAAAAACACGTTTGTCAAAATACAACAAAAATCAAAAGTCAAACTTCAGAACTTTCTTCAAGCTTCACATGGTTTCAGAGAAGCCTCTTCCTTCTTTTAGTTCAAACTATCAGCGGACACTGACGCATACATACTGAATATGAAAGTAAAATAGAAATGTATACAATAAGAATATTGATATGTTAACTGTATATAAAATAACAAACAAATCCCTACAAATGTATTAATGTTTTCTGTTCACCTGAAAGAAAAACAATAAGCAAAAAGAAGACAAACAATTATTAATAAAGGAAGACATCCAGAAATACAGAATTCTAAATAGAAATAGAAATATGTATATATAAATATATAATGTTTAAAGGTAAAAAGTCTTATTCTTCCCTGGAGCTCAGATGTTTACTATATGGGTCAAAATTGTAAATCTTTCTTTTATGCCAAAAATAATTAAGTAAAGATCCTGATACATGAAGATATTTAGTAAATGTCATAATGTAAATAAATCCTAGTGTCTAATTATTAAATAGAAATATGCATCGCTAAGAACTTCATTTGGACAACTTTAAAGATGATTTTCTTTTTTTTTTCAAATAGATGTATCTCAGACAAATGTTGTCCTATCCTAACCAACCATATATGATGGAAAGATGGTTTATTTAGGTGATGTTCTGATGTTCTTGGCAGGTTTCACGAGGTGCACATGTCTTGTAATGTGAGGAGCTGCTGGGAGTCACTTACTCTTCTGTTCTCAGCTGATAGCTGCGTGGAGCTCATCCTCAGGAGACCGAGGACTGAACTGTCTGATTGTGTTCCTCTGACGAGACCGAGCTGACGTTGTCCAAAAGCGCTGCGTTCCAAACCCACAGATAAACACTTCCTTCAGGAAGGACACCTGATCTGCTCTCTTCATTAGAGTCGGGGAAACATGCAGCATAGAGATCAGGTCCCAGCAGTCCCACCGGCTTCGCATGTAACCGCTGATCCGTATCTATAACCTGATCTAAACCGCTTACGACAAAGCCAGAATGTTTTCTGGTAATACACTGCTTTCTGCTGTAATTGTGGCTAATGCTTTATTTTAATGGTATAAGTGACTTTGCAACTGTCCGCTTAATATCTGCTTACACTTGATCAACTTTGGACAATTATAGTCAACTAATACTCCAGCGAGAGCTAATACTCAAAAATCACGACTGCTCTATTGCTGTTTTGTGTTTGATGTTTGCTAATAATTACTACAGACAGTGTTGGGAAGTAACTAGTTACACGTAAATTGCAAAATAAATGTAACTGTAATCTGTAAGTGTGAAATTAAATTAGTTACTTGTGAAAAACTCTTTATAATGCTTCTGTAGCTCAAATAGTAGAACATGGTGCTAGCAATCCCAAAATCATGGGTTTGATTCCCAAAGAAAGCAAGAGCTGATAAAATATAAACCTGTAACTTTGGATAGAAGAGTCTGCTAAATGTATTTTCAAACAGATTGAATTTATTTCTGTTTAATGTTTCAGGGGTTTAGGACACATCTTTATTTAAAAACCTTCCTTTTAGGGTTTATATGTTTCCATCATATCTGTGCAGTTTGAGTTGAAAAAACAAAAACAGTATCATACCTATAATTTTAAATCTGCATTTAACCTCAGAATGATCTCAAAGAAATAAGAGTAAAAACAAGAGGCTCTGAAGTCTGATTTTATGCATTGTAAAAAATGAAAAGTTTAAATCAAACAGCTTCAGCAGATTTTTAGAGTTTTCTCAACTTTTTGCTGTAAATACAGAAAACAAGAAGTTGGAAAAATGGGTATAATCTGCTGAAGCTTTTTTTTTTGCTTTCTGTGCTTTAAAATGAAACCTTTTAATCTTAATTAAAGTAATGAAGGATTAAGTACTACTGTAAGGTTAACCTGGCCTGCTTTAAATGTCTGAAAGCGATTAAGAGTTGAAAACATTTCTTATAAATCAGTTCGGTTGCTGTAACTGGAACTTATTACAATCCCTTCCCAAGACTTTCTGCAGAGCTGTTCTAGCTCCTTTTCTCAGATGTGTTTGTGAAGTGGTGTGTATGTGTCTATGTCTTGCCCGGGGACAGCGTTGAAGCAAGTCCAGTCCTGCAGAGGGCAAGACATCGAGGGATCACTTCAAACCGCTCGCTTCTGCTCTCCTCAAGACATAACTCACACGGCCCTGTCACCTCCTCAGCACAAAATATGTTCTAGCCCCAAACTAAAACAAACAACACATCCATCTCCATGAGCGGGAGAGCGGAGGCCTGCATCTGATTGGCTCTGGTCTGTGTCCCCGCCCTGACCACCTTCGGCTTTCTGACATTCAATTAGAAGATGGTTTACACCTAAAACCAAGTTCAGTGACTTTTCACTCATTCAGATACCTGGGGCTTCTGTACAGAAGCTGTGTTTGGGAGCCTGATGTTTCACATTTATACTGATCTTCTCAAGAAGCACTTCATTTTTACTGCAGTTTACAAGACGTCGATTCTCTGGTGCAGCAAACACTACAGAAAAACATGTAATTTCTACATGAAAAATAATAAAAATAAAAAAAAAGCAGTTCTGTCTTTCATTGGTACTCAGTTTAGGCTTGTAGAAATTAAACATAAATAGAAACGTTATAAAATTGTGTAAACCCTTCTGATACTGGTATTCCCATCATGCACTGGGGCATGAATAATACTGGCCAAGATGAAGTCACGTAATTTCTTTGCTAAATTTAAACTTGGGTAAGTAGATTTGACTCAATTCTATACTTAAAATGATATATAATTATGCTATGTTTGAGTGTTTTTCAGCTGCTCACACACACAGTCTTCTCTTGTTTCTGAAAGCTGACTCTCAAACAGCAGAAAACACCAAATCACGCCAAAAAGCCACCAGACAGCGATTCTCTGCCTTAGACACACAGTTCTCTCGGTGACACACACAAATCTAACAGGAATAAAAGCTTTCTGCAAATGTCTACTTTATCAGATGTGTTTGTGATATTTTGAAAGCAGTGCTTCATTTTGCAAGAAACGTGAGGCTTTTTGCATTTTGTGTTTGCAAAAAAAAGTTTGGAAAAAGGCAAGGTTTTGAAGATGTGTGTCAGCAGCTCAACAGTAGATGCTACAGAGCAGTAAAACGACTTAAACTGAGTGAAACATGAAAACGATTTTTGTCTCGCTGAAGAAACAATTTGCAAAGAAAGAGCCGTTTATCTGACCCTTCAAACGCCGTCTTCCTCTCTAACAGAGCATTTTGTTTAGCTTGCCTTGATCCTAACACCGGCTTCATCATGGTTCAGAAAATAGGCAGGAGTTATCCGATTCCAAGCCTAAACACACCTCAGTCTCCACACGTGTCCAGACGCCTGTGTTTGTTTAGGCAAGACCTTCAACCCCTCATCATCTCTGGCTCTTTCCAATTTCACCTGACCCCTCGAATGCGCTCAAGATGTGAGGGATTCCTCTGTCCCGGCTCTGGAAGCCATTTTCCCCCTGTACCTGATGATTGGGATCCGGGCGGCTCTGGAGAGGAGCGTTCTCTCTGGCGGGAGCACGGCCTTCGCGTCAGACCTGATTAGAAAGCGATCTGAGCCCAACACGAGCTCATCAAGAAGCTGAGCGCTCTCCGGTGACGTGACCATTATCAGGGGCTTCCTTAATCCCAGCCAAAACTCTTCCTGAATTATAATGCTGCCGAAGAAGAAAGCGTTTAGTAAATGTCTTTTGCTGGCCTGAATCATCTGAAATGCTTTTTTAATCTTCTGATGAAAAAGGAGGCAGAATGAATAAAGAGAACACCGCATGGAGAATGAGCTCCTGACGTGACGAGAGCTTCTGTATTAATACAGATTATATTACAGCAATCACGCTCTGAAGACACGGTCTCCTCGGTGTTCATCAGGCCTGGAAAACAACCAGAGCAACATCCCAGAGTTCTAGAGGAGGAAAGGAGAACTGCATAGAGAGAACACATGCATGCAGTGAAGGAACCATTACTTGTTTGATGATCAGTATTACTCTTTAATATTTGAATTATCAATTAAACTGTATTCAATTACCACTATTTCAACAGCTCTGGATAAAGAGCAACAGGGTCACGTGATATTTTTGACTGAAAACCTGACAGAAAACGGCGAGGTTTTAAAAGAGTGATAAATGAATACATGAATGAATGAATTATATGAACGTACCTCTGAAGGTCCTGACTGTCTTCAGAAACAGCTGTCTTTACATCTTTGCTCCACGTAATACCCTATAAAGTGTTAATATAAGCCGTATATAAGCTGTAATTCTGCTGCTCTATCAGCGCCACCTGCTGTCTGAGACCGGAGCGACAGAGACTCACCCTTAAAACACCTCCCTCGAACGCCACACAACCCGGTATTAGTTACCAGAAAACTAAAAAGAAATAAGTCACTGGAACTAGCGCAATCACACATCATAAAAACAGCCGTTTTTAAAGATTTAAATCCAAAAGCATTGATGTTTTACCATAATAAGAGAACACCAATACCCTAATCACAATGAATTAATTTATCAGGAGTGAAAATTAGTCACATAGAAATAAAGTGGAATATGAGCAAAAGAAACAGCACATACATATTCAGTCGAGTGTGTTTCTGTTTATTACATCACATTTAGAAAGAATGACCCTAGAATGAGAAGCCGAAGGAGCTTAAGGTTAATAACCAGCGAGGTCTGTTTATTAACTTTAACCTGTTTCTGCCTGGTTCTGCCTTCTGTAAGATATTTATAACACTCGCTGCTTTCTGAAAATGAGTTTTGCAAAACAGATCAGATAAGTTATCTAGAATTATTTATGGAGCAGATAAAATACATATAACATTTTACGAATCAGTGATAATTTTGACTTAAGCTCAAATGTGAACTATTTTATGACACTTTTTAAAAGCTGTATTGAACAATTTCTGGATGTTATTACATTAACTCTTATCAGTCATGTTGTCATTTAATGTTATTGTTTTAGTGTGTATGACAAAGAAAAGGTAATTTATTTGTTGATTTTAAATAAAAATCTCGGTAAAACGATTTATGTGTTAGTACTTTTTGAACATTTCCTTCACATTTTATTACAACACGTGATAATACTGATAACCGTGATAATTCAAGTCACTATAAGCGTGGTAATAAATTATCATGCGTTCGGTCTCTAATGCACGTGTGTGCTGTTAGCAGGAGATGTGTGTGATGAAGAGCCGTCTGTAAAGTGGGCGCCAGGCCCTGGACCCTCAGGAGCTGTCAATCAAAGACATGAATCATTCAGAGAGCCTTTATCTTCTCCACCAGCGCTGCAATCCAGAGCCTTTCTACAGCTCTCGCTCTCTTACATATCTTTCACCTCCACTCCTCCTCTTATCTTCACCTTTCCTCAGCTTCGCAGTGCTTTCTCGGTCATGTCTTCAGCGCTGTCATCACAAACAGAAAGCAGCGAGCCTGGGGTGTCGAGATCAAGAGAAAGACCCGAGGCTTCACACGAGTCTCTCTCTCTGACGAGAATCTGTGACAGTAATAATCCGGACTGAACCCACGCAGCGTTTACCTTCAGAACAAAACATATTCAGACCCCTTTAACCATTCTCACATTATCAGTTTAGTCACTTTAGTTCAGAAAACAGTTATAAAACATGACGAGAACTCAGAGATAAACTGTGTCAGAATAGTAGATGACAGATAGCTTTGGTGGAAAGGTATGTAATGAATTGAGCTGAATAGCTGTTAAATATGAGAACGTGATTAGATGATTTCAAATTAGCTCAACCACTTACCAAGCCACGCTTCGTTTGGTTCAGTCTGTGGTGGAAACAAGTCACATTAGCAATTAAAGAAAAAACACGATCAGCTCAGGTTTTACCGCTAGTCCACTGTATAAAGACATTATAGACACAATATTTCACAGTTTACTTTATTTTGCTATCCTCACTTACATAAATGCAGCCACTAGTAAAACAACTTCAAAAATGGCATCTACTGTATGAATCATTTTTGGTTTGACTGTAGAACTTATGAGATCTCTTTACTTGGTTGCAGGTTGTGGATTATGACGAGAGTTTATACTAGAAGTTTTATTAGAAGTTATACTTTGCAAAGTGATTTGACACAATCTGTATTGTTGAAAGTGCTATATAAAGGTGACTAGACTTGACTTTTATCATAAATAGGCAATACCATGGAAAGTGCAAGCAATATGAAGTTAAACATAGTAATAAGTATCAGAATGTAGTTAAGTGTTTGTGGAAGAAATGAGTTTTCCGTAGTTTCTTGAAGATCGTTCTGCTTGTAAAAGATCAAAGGAAAGTACAAACATTAAAAAGCTGTCCTGCACTTGACTGATCCTGATTGTTTTGAGCCACGCTGCTGTGGTTCTGACCGGTGTGTTTCCTGACCATCAGCTCATCCCATCCCTCTGAAGCACCACCTCTCACGTACAGGATTGTCTGCAATTAAATAAAGATTTTGGGGGTTTTAATCAGACTAAAATGTTATGTTGTACGAATGTGCAGCTTTTTGCCAGATGTGTCAATTCGTGTCACCTTTATTTATAATTAGCCCTTTATACAATACACATTGTGTCACAGCAGCTTGACGGTGTCAAACAGGAAAATAGTGCAAGAGAACAATAACAATAATCATTTTCCAGCTAAAGTTAGTTCATGTGCTCACTAGCAACTTAAAATTCAGCTCAGAATGAGCCAAAATGGTTCTGTCGTTCAAAAGAGTGCGATGTTTGTGACCACAGCTGGTTAAAGATGCTTTTGGGAAACGAGCCCTTGACTGGATGACCAAGCAATGACCACAAAGACGACTCAAAAGCAGCGTTTGTCCTTCAAACAATTTCAATTTCAGTATCTCACGCCTGATCAGATCTGTCTATGAACACCGCACGTGATGTCTCACACTTAGTTTTGGTTTTGGAGTCTACTACTGAGCTGATGACCTGTGTTTGATCAAGGAGACATGCAAAACTTGGTGCACTTACACTATACTTATATTTAAAAAAATATAACCCTAACCCTAACCCACCCTTTAACCTACCCATACCACCAAACCTGTCCCTAACATTACCTGCATCCACCTCAACAGCAGCAAAAGTGAACTGCAATACAATATGAACACAAGAAGTACACTGTAGTTATTTTTTTGATGCAAGTACATAGTTAAGGCCAGCTAATATAAAGTGTGAGCCAAAACTTTAGGCTTAGGGTATAGCAGAGCGATATGGCAAAAAATAAGGTCACACTTAAAGTGTAATATTCTGGACACCAACCACAATTTATATATAAATGATAACTTACTGACCACTGCGTAACTTCAGAGTAATTACATTGTAAATCCACAGGAACTGTCTACCTATTATAAAGTGTAACACTTTCTTCAAAAAAGTGCTGCTACACATTTGTACTTGATAATTGTACACACACCACTCAGTGGATTGTTACGTGTGTGTACTTACAGAAATACTAGAGCTGTAGATACTTACCACTGTATCTACATACTACATACTTATCAAGTTGTTATGTACGTACACCTGTAAGGACACTTAATATAAAGTGGGACCAAATATAAATATATAAAAAAATCACAATTTTTTAAAAAACTTTTGACTGATTGAAAATGTAATTACAGCATGATTCAAGTGACTTTTTTCTTTATTATCCTTTATTATTTTATTCTTAAAATCTATTCCAAAGGCGACACACGTGATGAAATGTTAAACAAATCTTGTTAAAAATCTTTGCATAAAAGATGCATCAACTGCAAACATCTTTTAGAAAGTTGCCTCACATGTATTATATGTTCAGAAATAATTCAAGAAAACCGCTTTAAAACATCCTCAAAGGTCGAGGTAGTTCATATTCAAAAGGACTGAAGGTCTATCACCAGTAACAACAACGAGCAGCAGCTTTCAGTCTGCCATCATGATGCATGAAATATCAGACATACAGTAGTAGTTCTTGTATTTTAAAGAGGCAGGTGAGTGCTCGCTCTTGTCGTGAAGGCTCTGGTAATCCCTGTGTTTGAGTCGGTGATCTCTCGGTCCATTACTCTGCTGTTAGCGGCTATAAGGTTGCCGTGTTGTTGTTGGGCAGCGTTATTGTAATGCAATCCACTGAGCTCCTGAACGCAGCAGACAGCGAGTCTGACCGGAGCGTGGCATCGATTCTAATGGGCTTTTTAGGGATGTAATGATGGGAATCTGTTCACGCCTCGACTGTCATGCCTAATTATGAGCAGCCAAACAATGACTCCATTCACACTGGATCGAGTTTCCTCTGCTTATCAGCATTAAGAGGATCCTGAAGCCGCTCCAGCTGTGTGAAATGTATATTCCAGCATGAATGTGCTGCTAGACACATTTTTAATCGTCTTGAGAAGGTGAAACTAAAATTTGAGAGTCTGAAAGCGAAACAACGATTCCCTCGCTCCCTGATGTACGATTAGGACAAACGTGGCTTAATGGCGACGGCGAGGGAACATTAGCGCTCCGATATCAGTAATCTGCTGTAATCCTCCTCCATTTATAAAACATCTCACATTCTGTGCTTTGAAGGCACTTCCAGCTTTCACACGAGCGACGAAAAACAGAGAAGAAGCAGCGGAGCAGATGCATAGAAACCTTTATTTCAATATAAAACTGTGTTTAAAAGTTTTAAAGAACTGGACTGTTTTTCAATTCATTTGTCCTAAATAGTAATTGCTGTGAATTAGATTAAATAATAGTCTACTGAGTGAATGTGATGGTTTTTGTATTATTCCTCACCTGCAGGTATTTTAATAAAGGAGCTCTCTTCAGCTTGGTTCTGGGTCTATATATATCCACAAATATATCCTTCACCAAATTTCTTAGAATCAATGAACTCTGAAAGACTAAACAGTGACTGTTTGAGATTCTATTCATCAAAATAAATCAACTGCAACAGTTCTGTTAAACATTCTGTTAAATTCTTTTGAATGTGTGGAAGTCAACGGCATTAGAATTTAAAAATATGGTGAAAGCATTAAATATGTAAATGCATTTAGTTTAGACATTACATTAAATAAAACCAAAGTGACACCTGTGTCTCTGGAGCATAGAAGCAGTCATCAGCATCACAGGTATATTTCTAGCAAAAGACAACAATAATTACAGTAAATACAAATAATTACAAAAATCATTAAGATATTCTGGTCATTCATGTTTTCTACCATTATTATATCAATTTTTTGATTAGCTAAGCATTGCTAAGAACTTTAAAGGATTTTCTCAACATTTATATATATATTTTTTCGCTCCCTCAGATTCCAAATGTTCAAATAGTTGTGTCTCATAACAAACCAGACATCACTGGAAAGCATAAATCTCAGTTTAAAAAGCCCTTATGACTGGTTTTGTGCTCCAGGGTCACATATGAGCTTGTATTTATAATGTGATCTCAAATAGCAGATTAATATTTTAGTACATTTGTACTATATGCAATAAAGCTTTTTGGAAATTTCATGAACCAACTGAACACAGATCTGTGATTTTGCATTGGTAGTTGTGCACTTATGTTATGATGAAGTTATAAAATGTGTGTGTATTGATGTTCGTGTGCAGTTGAAGAGTGTGTGCCGTGATCTCAGTAAAACATCTGACAGGACACAAGAGTTTTACTGACTTACAGCCCAACAACGTCTTCACTGCTGTTCTACTGAAGCTCATTTTTTGCTCTTGTTTGACTTGGGGACACTTAACTTCTAGTAACTAACATTGATTTGATTACAGAGACTCTCTTTGCATTTAATAAAAAGAAATGAAGTGTTAGTCTCATCATTATACATCACTATCTCTCTATTCTTTGGTTTGATACTGTTCAGGGCTTTGACACAATCTGTACTGTTAAAAGAGTTATATAAATAAAAGTGATTGACTGACTCCCTCATAGCACTGAGAAGAAGCTGAAAGTCTCTCGTTTGTTGTCTTCGTAAAGAGAAACAGTGATTCCGTGTCTAAATAAACACATTTCATGTCAAGGAGTTGTGAACCGGATGGCCAAGCTTAGCTCAATGGAGACTGTTTTCTTGGGATTCTGTCATTGCGAGAGTGTCTTCAGGATCGTCTGCGATGCCTGTCAAAGCCATGACTCAATATCAGATAAATGTCTCTCAGTCAGAGATGTTTATGTACACATGCTTTTAGCAGGGCACTTACCTTTAGAGGTTAGATCTATAAAGAGATAATTGCTGTGTGAGTGAAGTCAATGCTCCTGCATCGAGATACCTTTGTCTTAAGTGTGTGTGTGTGTGTGTGTGTGTGTGTGTGGAACCCTGTCGGTGAGGTGCATTTCCTTATGGGAAAACTTGCCTGTAACAAGGTTGAGTGTCAATATTTGTTGCTGCTCAGGGTTGATATAACTCTCATCTCCTGTGGTTGTGTATTAGAGAACCGAAGCAGTGACGAGTCGTACAAATGCTGGAATTTTCTGAAAATATAAAGTGTAATCACAATTCTCATCAATATTTCACATGTGCCCTGAAGAAACGACAGGCTGAAGCTCGTCAGCAGTTTTAACGAGAGCCAGACATTCTTATAAAAACACAAAACAAGTCAAAGTGTGCATTATCACTTTTTTTTTTTTTACAATATTTTCTCTAAATCTCTGACATTTTAACAGCCAGATAAGAGCTGAACAACATCAATCAGTACTATAAAAAGGGGAAGGGCTTTGATTGAGATGAGTGGGGCTGTGTGTTGAAGAGGGCGGGGTAACTAGAGTGGGCGGAGCTGTATTCCAGAAGGGGTGGAAGGCATTGACCGCATCTTCAACCCTACTTTGTGTTAAGACTTTGTTCGGAGAGGAATGTCTATAATGTCTCTGTGTGACAGATATGAATGCGTCGGCCCCCACGGCTACCATTAAACTTTTCATTTAGCAAAAAATACACAGCAATTAAAGCAGGGATGACGACTTACATAAATGCTCATTGGAAATGGGCTGTGTGTGGGAAAACAGGGTTGTGCAGGATCATGGTCATGACTACAATCCATGCTTCACTACAAACAATCATCATAAGTTTCTCACGCTCCACACATTTGAGAAGGTTTGGTTGATCCAGGCTTCGTCCAAAATTCCTGGGGCCCAACAGTGATCCCTGAGGTACGCCAGATATTTCTATAAACCGTTGCTCATGTGTCTCATGACATCAACGTACCTTGGTTTAGCAAGACATGAATTACATACCAATAAGAACATCAGTGTTCCACCAAATGAACACTAGAGGCAGTAATTGAAGGTAATAAAAACACAAACAGTGAGACAGTAAACTGTAATACTTCAGCATTAATGAACAATGACACATAAACAAACAACACAATATTAACATTCATGCAGATACTAGTCTGAAAATTCTGAAAAAAACAGAGGTGCTAGTTATCAGACCTAAAAACTGATGGCTGCTCTGTTAATTCTTCTTCATCAGTTAGGAACCTAGGTGTGCTGCTTGACAGCAATTTTTCCTTTGAAAACTATGTTTCCAGCATCTGTAAAACTGCGTTTATTTCCATCTCAAAAACATCTAAATTACGACCTATGCTCTCAACGTCAAATGTAGAAATGTTAATTCATGCGTTTATGACCTTGAAGTTAGATTATTGTAATGTTTTATTGGGTGGTAAACTTCCTTACTAGAACTAGGAATATTAGCCCGGTTCTGTCAACACTGCAATGACTCGGATAGATTTTAAAATCTTTATTAATTAATTACCTATAAAGCCCTGAATGGTTTATCTCCTCAATACTTGAGCGAGCTCTTATCACATTATAGTCCTGCACGTCCGCTGCGTTCTCAAAACTCTGGCCATTTGATAATACCTAGAATATCAAAATCAACTGCGGGCGGCAGATCCTTTTCCTATCTAGCACCTAAACTCTGGAACAATCTCCCTAACTCTGTTCGGGAGGCAGACACACTCTGCCAGTTTAAATCTAGATTAAAGACATATCTTTTTAAGACACATCTTTTTAACACTTGTATCATTCAAATCTGTTGAAACTACGCTATGATTATTTAGTATTTTTGTTTTGTTTTCTAGCATAAACATCTAAATATCCTTGATTCAAGTTACATTTATTGTCAAGTAAAACAACTTTAATTTTTTTTTACTTTTAGTTTTCACTTAAAACAAGTAAAATCGTCTGCTAATGGGTCAAGGAAACTATTTAGATTTTTTTTTGAGTAATAATTCCCATTTCTTAGCTTTTGGGATTAAAAAGGTGCCAAAAACTAGAAAATATATAGTTGCTTTTTCACCTGAGAGTTAGCAGCATAAATCACCATCTTGAGTATATGGAAACACTTTCATTATTCTCTCTCTCTCGTATGATCATTTGGGACAGGTTTTACGGCAGACACACAATCCTATCCTTTTCTTTAGGCGGTCTGTCTATCAGTGAAGTGAATTGCTGTGGGAAATACTTGAGGGGAATTTGAATGAATTTTCTTAAGGATTCTGAGCATTTGTCTCGTCTGTTCCAGTCTTCTTGCTATTACAATATTTACTGCAGTAACTTTACATCTGCTCATCAGAAGACATGATATATTTCCTTTATAGAGGGGGAATAACTCACATTTCAGCAGTTGTTTAGGTACCTGAGTCCGAGTGAGTTTCTGCACTCCAGATGCCCTGCACATTATAAAAGTCAACATAATCTCAGCGCAGAGTAGAGTAACAGTAATTTGTTGTTCCGCCATGTGCAATGAAAGACAAAAAGTGATTTGAACCATGATAGAGTTTCAGTAAGCCAAAGCCCCCTGGGTTTCTAAACAGCAGGATTTCAATGCTCTCTTTGAAAGCAGAAAACATGTAACAAAGAGAGCATTGGGAACGACTCGCTCTCATGAGAACGTCTCATAATAAACATGTTTCATAGCACAAACAAAACATACAGCAACAAAAACACAAGGCCTGTTAATTATTGCAATCCTCTTCAGAATTGATGGAAAACAGCAGATACAGTAAAATGCTTTTAACTGACTTTTGACTTAATAGTTTTGCTTACTGTAATGCAACTACATTTAAGTGAAGTATTTGCTGTAGTACAACTTATTTTACTAGCTCTAACCTAATAGTCTACTAATATGTGATGAGAAGTAATACTGCGATGATAATAATGATTACACAAAAATAGTTAGTCAGTAAGTTGTCAGAATGAACTATTAGCTGTGACTTTTCCCTCAATAAAGACCTAATCAATTAATACTAAGGTAGTTGTTTGGTATTGGGTTTAAGGGATTTAAACTATGCTCATGCAGAATAATAAATAGGACATTAATATTTGTTTTAAATTTTCTAAATTAATAAACAGAGTTGTAAATTAAATAAAGGTTCCAAAAGGGGTCTTTCACAGTTTTGGTTCCCCAAAGCATCAGTTTATGTAAACAGTTCTTAAAAGAAACATTTTTTTCTTTGCATGAAGAACATTTAATAATATAAAGAACCTTGAAAAGGTTCCATAGATGGCAAAGGTTCTTTGTGGAATGACTGATGGCAATACTGAACCATTTTTTTTAAGCGTGTCATTTTTATGCACTTGTTTCCAATAAGATTAAAACATAAAAGCATTTAAAAGAAGAAGTCTTGCTAAAGCCTGCAAGTGTTTGTAAATGGTCTTATCTTATCTGAGCTTTTAACAGGTTTGACTTGCACTGGTTCTCAGTGTTTCGCTCTCTCTGTTATCTAGATATACGTCAACAGCATTTTTAACATCTGTGTATTGTTTAGAGGGATTCTAGATATGCCAAGTGTTTTCTGTTTTATTCTTTGCATGCAATGCACAGTATTCCTGTTTGTGTGTTGTTCAACTGTTTTGTGGTATAAATATCTAAACATTTTAAAATGAAGATGCTTTCACATGACAAGTAAAATGACTTAAAATATAAAGCCTTTTTTCTAAAACACTATATTAATTTAAAGGATAAACTCATAATAGTAAAGAGGCGGACAAGTATAGTGAAGTATTTGTACTTATTTTTCAAGTATTTTCAAGCGTTTTTTTTATAAAACTTTACTTCACAACATTGCAAAGCAAGATATTGTATTTTTTACCGCACTGCATTTCATATTAAATATAATTTAGCACTTAATTACATTTGAAATCTTTTATTTTAATCAAGTACAAGTAATTCAAAGATTTACTTGAGTACAAAAAAACTACTACATTTTTAATGTTCTTAAGGTAAAACAAACGAAGTGCAGTAAAAGGCTGTGGAATGCAGTGAAATCCTCCTCAGGCTCATTCAGAGTTCACTACATCGCCTCGCTCTGCTCTCACATGATCTCCAGACATGAATGATGATCTTTGTGACGATGGACTAACAAGAGATCGTACAGTAAACCCAATAAAATCAGAGGTGAGCGCACATTAACTCACATTAACATCACTAATACATTACATGCTTAAACATTCTTAAAGTAGTTAAACTTTCTCTTTAGAAGTACTTTTGTAAATATACTGCAGGAGAGTAACCGCAGAACTAACAGATAACATTCGTGGAACGTTCTAGGGAGGTTCTCTCAACGTTACGAACAAATGTTTTTCCAGTAAAGAGAATAGAAGGTTCTTTCAAAGTGATCTGGTCTTTAATAATGTTCTCAAAACATACTAAAAACATCAGCCACGCATCGCTCAGGGAATGTTTTTAAATGTTATTTCTACAGAACGTTCGGGGCAACAAGCAAAAGTAAGGTTTTCTTAGTGTTTAGTAAAATGTACCGATCTGTTAATGTTCACATAATATGTGTTAAAAACAGGATGTTTTGCATTTAAAGAGAAAGAATGTTTTCAAAACGTTTTAGAACATGTTTTAGTTAGCTGTGAAACATAATGCACGAGACGAACATTATAAAGTGATTTATCTCAGGAGACAACATCAGCCATAAATACAAGAAACACAAGAGTGTCTTCACTTTAAATTCACCGTCAGAGGTTTAGAACTTAATGCAGGTTATTTAATCAAAAGCTGTATCCTTCATATAAAAACAGGTTCACGGCCACTAGGAGATATTTATAGCAGGCACATTTTCTTTCAATTCACTTGCCATTAGCAGATTAACAGAAAAAGTGATAAGACGCGGACAAGACTGTCTTCTTACAGTAAACAAAAGAAACAGACTGATCGGTGTCTCTGGACAGAGCACGTCAGGGACGGATTAAAAATGCAATTTAGAAGATTGTAACAGTGTTTGAGATTACGCTCAAATCCATCGGCCGTATTGTAATCCCACATATATGAGCAGGTAATGAAGGAGACCGGGGCCAGAAGAAGAAAAGCACGCGAAGCATCGCTGGCCACAGACACAGAAAAACAGAAAAAGACATCCTAGTGCACAGACAACAGTTATATAAGAGATGCTTACCATTCTTATAACTTTATATATTTCATATCACGCTCCCTGCTAAGAGTTTAACATTCTGTGAGTGATGATGTTTGTACTTGATGAATGTTCAAGATATCCTGTTATCTAATAACAACAAGAAAAAAGGACATGTTTACAGTAGATTGACAAAAATAAATCAAATCTAATTAAATTATATTTGGAAAATAAAGTTAGCAGAATGTTTTAGGAAATCTATTTGTAAACATTTAACATTTATCTTAAATATTATAATATAGAATGTTTTAGAACCTGTTAAAGATACAAGGTAAAAATGGTGCTGGATTTTGCTTTTGACTAAACATAAGATGTCTAAGTAATGTAAATATAAATAAAAATGTAATATAATTATTAAAATTCAATAACTTCTGTTTACAACTTAGCTCCACACATGTATATGCATATATAGATTAGTGCTGTCAAATCATTAATCTTGCTGTTTAATTGCATACAAAATATTTTTTTGCATAATATATGTGTGTTCTGTGTATATTTATTAGGCATATGCAAATACATAAACATACTGTATAAATAAAAA
>NC_056702.1:18146462-18151462 GCF_018831695.1 Puntigrus tetrazona | reverse complement strand
CTAAATATGAAAATGTTTTTGTCCTGTTTATACGGCCGGAGAACACATCTGATCCGTGTCAGCGTCCCTCGAGCTCAAACCCAAAAATAATCAGGATATTAATTTAAAGATCAGGTTCCTTGAAGATATTTTATAAATTTCCTACACTAAAAAAAAAACCGTAGAATTTACAGTAAAAAAACTGCAGCTGTGCTTGCCAGAATTCAACCATAAAAATACAGTAACAGTATTTTAGGATTTACGGTTTTGACCTAAAGTTACAGTTAAATACTGTAATGTTAATATACCAATCTATTAAAGTGCTGAGATCTGTTTCGTAGCTCTGAAATAAACTGATAAACACCAAAAGCGTGTGGAGATGAGAAAGAGTGTGTGTGTGTGTGTGTGTGTGTGTGTGTGTGTGTGTGTGTGTGTGTGGAGATGAGAAAGTGACACGATGAACCAAAACCTTTTAAATAGAAACATCGGCGTCATTCACTAAACACTAAACACCATCACGGTCAGACTCATTCAAATAAAATATGCAATAAACATTAATTTAACAACATAACTTTAAATGCATTGCAAGGAATTCTGGGAATGTGAGTTTACGTTTTTCTCTGTGGATTTTACAGGAATTTAACAGGGTTTTACTGCAGCGTTTTTACCGTTAAAATCACAGTCCTTTTGTGCACACAGTGTACCATTAATATATCAAACTTCATTTTTGATTAGTAAAATGCATTGCTAAGAAATTAATTTAAACAACTTTAAAGGTGATTTAGTTTTTTTGCTCCCTCAGATTCCAGATTTTCTAAAAGTTGTATCTCAGCCAGATATCGTCCGATCCTAACAAACCAGACATCAGTGGAGAGATGATTTATTCACTTCAAAGCATCGCCCCTTCTGTCTGTTTTTGTGCTCCAGGGTCACAGATGAGGAGAACATCAGAACTGGGTCACACTGAAGGAGGTCTGAGAGACTGAGCTCCACTCGATCCAGCCGTTCTCTCTGACATTACTCTGATAATATCTATCTGGAGATTAAGAACACCCCGCAAAGAGGGATATTGTGAACATTTCCTTGTAATCCTCACACGCAGACACACGTCTGATCTCCTGACACTGATCCGTGTGGAAACACACACCTGTTCACAGATCTCTCCTGGATCCTGGAGCCCACACAAACACAGCTCCTCACATCACACACATTTACATCAGAAACCATAACCACGGCTCCTTCCAGGAAATACTGCGCCGAGACCTCACTTCCTCTAAGTATGATTTTATAAAGACAAAGAGCATGCTTTGCTCATCAAAAAGAGAAGGTCACACTTTGGAGGTGTCTTTGTTACAGTGTAATTATACATTTAGGTACTGAGTAATATTAATTAATTCCATGGACTTGGCTTGGGGATACTTGCATTTCATTATGCATAAATAATTGTCCTTCTAATAATATGCACACCATAAAATAAATCAAAATGCACCACTTGACAGGAATAAAGAGAAACCGGAGGACAAACACAAATACAGCAGAAAGTAAAAAGAGTGAAATCATTTCTAAAGAACCCGTTTAAATATAATGTTGGCACTAAACAGAGTTAAATCTAGTGTGAGATGAGACACACACACACACACACACACACACACACACCCGTACTCAGGCTCCTGAGGTTCACCCGTGTGTGTGTGTGTGTGTGACCTGGATCATAAGAGTAAGTTGGACTCATCCTGTGTTAAGATCCGATATTAAAGGAAGGATTTGGTGTTTGTGATACGACGGATTAGAAGCGGCTCTGTCTCAGTGGATTAGTGAGCGTGATAAGACGTAAACACACCGAATGATTCAGATTTCAGAAATAAAAACAACTTGTGCTTGAAAACAGCACTAAAACCTCACTGTAGCTTCACAATGAGATCCGTGATGTTTTACTGTAGCATGAGTTCACTCCCAAAAACAAGAGAGGAAAGGGTGGAGAACAAAAAGACTTCATATTTAACTGCAGCACAGTTCCTTTATTCTGACTCTTTATACTGTACACTGTACTTCTTTCCCTATTCTTTGAATTTATATGACTGTGTATGTTATTTTTTACTGTAAGAATTAGATGTAATTCACTTCAATGACAGATGTTTTTAAGGTGCAAATAAAGATTATTAGAGTATGTTTTCATTTTCTTTAAAACGTCTGGTTTAATGGAGTGCCTCACTTGTTTGTTTGTGAGGTTTCCTCAGGTTTGTGTTGAGAATGATCTCAGCAGCAGGTGTCACTGTCTGCTCCCGTCTTCAAGGCTCTGCTGATTCAGTCTTGAGTTTCACCTTCACTTCTGGCCGGTAAATAAAACATTCATCCTCATCCCACTATAGAGAGAAGAGTCCTGCATGTTTGATCAGTGATTATGATCACAAACTGATTCAGAAAACCATCAAAAAAAATTGGTATAAATTTAAAAAAATACCTCTTAAGAATACCTCTTTTTGTGCTTCTGGGTCACATATGGTTCCACGAAGAACCTTTAACATCTGAAGAACACTTCAGGTTTTTTTTGGTAAAAGAATGTTCTTTAAATTATAAAAAGGAACCAAAATAGGTCCAGTAGAAAAATCTTTCGAATCCGAATCCAGTCGATTTATAAGGGAATGTATTGCAGGCTTGTGATATTTTCACCGTCACTCGTTTACTGATACCAGAGAGAGAGTTTTATTAGGTTTTTTGTAGCGTGATGCATTGCGTTATTATGTGTCTGTAACCGGATGAACGCTGTTTATTCGTGTATTCGTGTGAACTCGGTCCGGGTCTTTCACTCGAGACAGGCAAACCTGATCTGAGCCGGACGACGCTGCACTTCCCGCTGTCCGAGTAATGATTGTTAACGATGTCACCCGATCAGTGCGTGTGTGTGTGTGAGTGTGTGTGAGTGTGTGTCTTCGGCTCATGAGAGAAGCTTTTGTCTGTGTCTGCTCTCATTAGGCCGCAGCGGTTCTGCCGTTCAGTTCAACAGCTGCTGGACACACCGCTCAACAAATCAGCCTTTAACACGCACTGTAATATTATTTAGCACAATACAGTTTTACAGTTTGACAATTTCTGGGTCATTCATTTGCAACTTTTCGTTACCACAATTTTTACACAAGTAGCTATCGTGAATATAGATTTTAATTTAACATATGTGCAACTGAATTACATTTCAACAAATATATATATATATATATAGTCTGTGGTGTTACAGCAGTAGATGCTGCTCCTTTAAGAAAACAGGGAACTTTATTTCATAATTTAAAGATTTTAAATATTTGTATCAAAATTTTTATAAATATAGTTCTCTGAATATTTCCAGAATGTCTGGTTACCTTAAAACAGACCTCTTTGTGCTCATTTTTAAACTGAGATTTATGCATCATCTGAAAACAGAATAAATAAGCTTTTCATTTAAGTATGGTTTGTTACTATTTACAACTGCTTGTAGTTTTGATATATTCCTGTAGGACATTTACAAAATATCTTCATGGAACACGATCTTTACTTATCCTAATATCCTAATGTTTTCTGGCATGAAAGAAAAGTATATCATTTTGACCCATTCATACAAACGTACCGCTTCTGAGCTCCAGAGACACATAAAAACACAGCATCTCCAGAGACATACGAGCCTCTCGATGGTAACTTCAGGTGAAGAGCGAGTCTTCTAGAGCTCGCACAAAACTATTGTTCTGGAAGGTGCAGAGGTTTCTTCAGATGCAGCTGCACTCAGGATGATCTGATGCCAAGCCGTGTGCTATTAATCGCTCCAGTAATGTATTTGTGCTCTTTATTGTATCCGGTCACTCATACCAGTGCAAAAGGTTAATGATGCACTTTACAAACATCTCATCCTGATATTCATGCGCTCTGATAAAGCTAATGTCTCATGACTGTTAATGGCTGAGCACTCTGGGTGATAACTGATGCTATCGCTCGCTCGCTTTCTCACCCGAAAGCGCTCAGATAAACCTCCAGCTCCTGACCGTCTCAGTCTCTAAACCTGGCGTCTGACGGCGGATCAGAGGTCAGATGACAACAATGTAGAACCGGCCCCATTAGTGTCGCGGGGCAGACGTTTAGAGCCGGGGTCCCTCGTCCCCCAACAGCTCTAATTACGTTGTCAGTGGCTCTCAATTGTGCTTCTGTGACCCTTGATCTAGAGACGCGACGAGGCTCTCAGTGTGTGTGTGTGTGTGTGTCCAGAGTTTGACCTCTGAGTGGACAGTAACACACTTACAGACAGAAACATTAAAGAGACAGTTCACTCCAAAATGACAGATCCACAGTTAATTTGCTTTCCCTCAGGCCATCAAAGATGTAGCTGACTTTATATCTTCAGTAGAACAGTGAAGAAGGTTTTGAAACTGCGATACTGGGCCATTCATATAATGCAAGTCAATGGGTACCGTCACTTAGAAAGTCAAATAAGCATGAAATGGCTCCTGATGATGTACTGAGGTCCTTTGAAACTGAACACCTTTAATCCAGAGCTTCAATCAAATGGTCCTTGAAAAGGTCACAAATGAATCCATCTTTTGAACCGGTTCTTTTGAATCAGACAGAAGCATCATAGCTCAAACAGCACAAATCTACAAGTTACTCAATAAAAAAGGACTTTTAGACACTGATAATGACTGATAATGAGTCAAAATAGCTGTGTTTCCGATCCTCTGCCTCTGGAGTTGATTTAGTGCTGCTGAGTTTGATTATTTTGACTCTCAAAGTCACATTCACTCGTATTATATGTATCACCAAGTATCACAGTTACTGTACTACTGAAGAAAAGGCCTGAGGCCTGGGTAAAATAACAGCAATTTTTTGGTGAACTATCTCTTTAAAACTGCTTCATTGAATGAAATTATAAAAATAACATCAAATTTCATCAACGAAATGTTTCTCAAACACACAGAGCATGTTTCTGACACATTTGTCCGTATGTTTTCACACTTCATTTTGAAATGACCTGCATTTATGTTCTTGAAAGGTACCTTTGCACC